>NC_058405.1:118365489-118374516 GCF_002201575.2 Neomonachus schauinslandi | reverse complement strand
TGTTTCTTGCCTTGAGCAAAATCGTGAATATTGCTTTGAGCAATAATTTGATGCTGCTAAGGCCTTATGTCCCTCACTATTGTAGCACAAGCAGTTTTACTGACCCTGAGGTCTGATAAGAATTGCATATTAGTAGCATGAGAATTTATAACTGAAGGCCCATCAATTTTTTCATATGTTCTTTTTCCATCAATATATTTGTTTAATAATTATTTGTTCTATTCTTGTTCTAAGATTGACACCATGCTAAATACATAAAATTACTTTAGTTTTATAGAATAGAGTAAAAAGCCTTCCTGATTTTGGCAAAGGGAGATGAATTCTCACCCAAGATTTTTATATGATACTGTTTTTCACTATTTTCATCAGTTTTTAAGCTCATCTATTGAAATAACATGTACCTTCTAATTTATCCAAAATAGCATTCAGAAACAGTTGGAAAACCCCAGAATCTTGGATGGCTTTTCATTTTCCCTCACACCGTTTCAAATAATTGGCATTAATACAAATGTTTACTGCTGAGTACAGTGTGTTGCTGGGCAAATTAGTGGGCCCTCACTACATATTACAACTTCTCAAAAGGAAATCAGATAATTATTTTCTTGAGAAATCAATAGTGTTTATGATGATTACACTTATTTTTAGTAGCAATGCCATGTAAGTATACTCTACTGGCTATACGCATATATATAAAATGCATAATACTTGTATAGGGTTGAAGTTTTCAGTGTGTCAAAAGCAATTGATAGCAGACAAAACAAGGCTAGGTCATACTAGGACATATGCCCATCAGAAATCAACTGATGCCTCGTGGATCAGCAGTGCCTTCCCTGTGACATTCTTAGAGCTCTGAAGCAAAGGTAAAGCTCTTACATTATTGCAATTGGAGAGCAACAACAATTAAAAAAAAAAATCTCTTCCCTATGAAAAGCTTTGTTTCTCAAACACAGATTTTTTTTGGTCTTGCCTCAAAACAAGTAATTTAGATGACCTCTGAGAAGCAATAATGGAGTCACAGAAGGCAACTCTATTAAAAATACCAATGGGGCTAATAGCTTGTTCTGTGTCATGTGAAGTAGTGCTTTGTGAATTGAATTTCCTTGCTGATATTTTTAGCTCTGAGTCCATCACTTAAAGGGGATCATCCATCTCTCAACTAATGCAATTTCCATTTTCTATCCTAGCTTAGAAATCAGTTGGAAGTGATTGAAGGAACAAGGAATTCTATTTGTGCCTATAGAAGATACTCAGCAGTTTTAACAAACAATAGAGAAGGTCTACAATAGTCTGATCTTATCCTATGCAGCTAATATTTCCCAACAAGTCCAAACTGCAATCATTTATTACAGTCAGAGTGATCTCTTTCCAAATGTGCCAGGTAAATGCCCAGCTCTGTACTTGAGAGCCTTAGTCCCAAAGCCAGACAGCCTGGATTCAAGTCCTAAGGCTGCCACTTATTATACTTTGGCAGTCACCTATTTTGAGCCTGCATCCACATCGTCAGGGGAAATAATAATATTACCTTCTCACAAGGTTAGTGTGAAAATTAATATATAATATATGTAAAAATTTAAAAATAAGATCCAACCCACAGTAAGTGCTGTATGAGTATTTATTCAACTCTTTGTTCAAAGTCTTTTCCATCTTTCAAGTGCCAATTTTATGCTTTTCAAGTGTGAACTTGAGCAACAATTTTGTCTAACTACCATAGGTTATTCAGACTTTGATTTCTTTTGAATTTCTAAAGTACTTTGGTAATATCACATTCATGTACTTAGTGATTTACTAATTGTTTCATACATTTCATCACTATACAAAGAAACTATTAATACTTTAAATAAGTAAGTTTTCCTTTATTTCTATGCATTCTAAATTTAGCCCAGTGCTAGGAAAATAATAGACTCAAATTATTTTTTAAATGAATGACTTATAAAACTCAATTTATAAAATTGAAGACTGTATTCCATTGAAATTGACTAGAAAAACGTCAGGTTCATAGACTATTTTTTTTGAAGCCCCAATATGCTGTTAAGCCCATTCAAGGAAACTTTCATTGCAAAAACTGTATTTTGAATTTAAGAATTCCATTTTTTAAAGTTTATGTTTTGGGGCTTGTATTCTATATGTGCTCACTCCTTATGTACATCTTTTCCTTTAAATAATGTTAATAATAGCTGTTTTAATATTTTATGATAATTTCCACATTGTGTCATTTCTGAATCCATTTTTATTGATTTCTAATATACCTAGTTATGGGTTATATCGTTATGTTTCTTGAAATATTCATAAGAAATCGTGGATATTATGTTGTTAATTAATACTTATTCCCTTTATTTAAAGAGTGCTATTATTTCTGGTTCCTGCTTAGAATACAGGAAGCTGGTGGAAGCACTGCTTGTATTTTTCAACCAACCAACCAACAAATTGAAACAACCTGCATTGTCACAAATTTTCTAAAACTGGTCATAGATGGAAAGTCACAGACCAAACAACCAACCTGAAATCTAAGGAAAGGCAAATGCCTGCAAAAATGAAAAACAAGACATGAGCATTTACATCCCTCAGCAAATGTAGCTACACAGTAGTAAGAATTTAGGCAAAAATGGCAATGAGTTGGTAAATGTAGTGTGTGAGCCAGCAAGAGAGTATAGAAACCCTGGAGGCCACAGATATAAGGAGAATGCATATCTATTCATAGGTTCCACTCCACAAACCTCACAGGGGCTCACAAAAAAAAAAAAAAAAAAAAAATACTGGTAACCGTAGTCATCCAGAGTCATTTGTGGTTTATGCCTTGGGAGAGGACTAGGCTGCTATGGGGGAAAAAATAAAGCAATATTGGGGCGCCTGGGTGGCTCAGTCGTTAAGCGTCTGCCTTCAGCTCAGGTCATGGTCCCAGGGTCCTGGGATGGAGCCCCGCATCGGACTCCCTGCTCTGTGGGAAGCCTGCTTCTCCCTCTCCCACTCCCCCTGCTTGTGTTCCCTCTCTCGCTGTGTCTCTCTCTGTCAAATAAATAAAAATAAAATCTTTTTTTTAAAGATTTTATTTTTATTTATTTGACAGAGAGAGAATGAGAGACAGAGAGCATGAGAGGGAGGAGGGTCAGAGGGAGAAGCAGACTCCTGCTGAGCTGGGAGCCCGATGCGGGACTCGATCCCGGGACTCCAGGATCATGACCTGAGCCGAAGGCAGTCGCTTAACCAACTGAGCCACCCAGGCGCCCAATAAATAAAATCTTAAAAAATAAAAATAAAGCAATACCTCTCCCCACATTCTTTTTCCCTTTTCTCCCCCAGAGACAAATATCTAAACTGGGAGGGAAATACCCTTTTGTTTCCCCCATGGCACGAGCAAAATCCTTCCTACCTAGAAAAGGAACAACAACAAAATAATACCCTCTGCATCTGAGGAGAAGTGAAGAAATGGATGCTGAGCACAGAAGTACAGGTGGGCAATGGGCAACAGCACTGACATGAGCACATTTACAAGGTCTAGAAACACGGGGCTTGCCTTGGAGCGAAACTTAGCCACAAGAGTGAATGAATACTCCCCATCCTCATCACTAGTGTAAACCCACTGAGTAACAAGTAACAGTGAGGGCGCGTGGGTGGCTCAGTTGGTTAAGCGACCGCCTTCGGCTCAGGTCATGATCCTGGAGTCCCGGGATCGAGTCCCGCATCGGGCTCCCTGCTCAGCAGGGAGTCTGCTTCTCCCTCTGACCCTCCTCCCTCTCATGCTCTCTGTCTCTCATTCTCGCTCTCTCAAATAAATAAATAAAATCTTTAAAAAAAAAAAAAGCAACTAACAGTGAAATACTGAGAGGATACTAGAGCTTGTAGAGATGTCTCCAAGGTGCGCCACAAAGGGAAAATGTAAAGCTTAGTGTAAAGCAGAGAAAAAAATCCTCTGCAGACTAACACGAACCACAAACACAAGGTATCACAAAAGGAACTGGATGCTTGAACTGCAGTGTGGGAAAGTATTCCAACAACAGACCCTAACCATAGCTCAACCCTTGACTAGACTGAGTCTGACTAGACTGAGGCAATGCCTGACACCAAAAGCCTCGTAGAAGGAAAAGTTTGCCTATGTGGTGGCATAGAACCGCAAAAGAGAGCCATGTCATTTTTACTGTCCTACAGTAGATGCTTTGCATGAGATGACCTACAAAAGTTTGAATAATATTTCCAGGATCCTCACATGGTATCCTTGCCATGTTCTTCTACGCCTCAAGAAATCTGTGCTCATTGTTCCCTCTGCCTAAATTATTTATCCTCAGATAGTCACTGACTGAAAATTTTTCTTTAAGTCACACTCAAAAAAATCACCTTCTCATAAAACCTCACATTATTATTTTTTATAGAAATGTGCTTTCTTCCCAACTCTTGCTTTTATCAGAAATTATCTTATTTTCTTGATTACTTGTTATGTCTCTTCTCCTTTTATTCTTTACTAGTATGTACTTTCTCTTAAACAGGAATCTTGCACGTGAAACTAATATAACATTTCATGTTAACTATACTTCAATAATAAAAATTTTAAAAAGCCCACAAGAATTTTGTCTCTCATATTTGATTCTGGCCCTGGAGTTCCAGAAATTAGAACAGTGACTGATACAAAGTAGATACTCAGTAATATCGAATGAATGATAAGTGAATAAATATTTTCCTAAATATATTCTTTTAATAAGATTCAGCATCTGATTTTTAAAAAAATTCTTATTTTATTTAAATTTCTTGGACAATTCCTTTTTTGAAAAAGATTTATTTTAGAGAGAGAGAGAGTGAGGGGTAGGGCAGAGGGAGAGAATTCTGAAGCAGAAACCCCGCTGAGCACGGAGCTGAGCTGGGTCTCCCTCTAGATCCCGGAACCCACAACCATGAGATCCCAACTTGAGCTGAAACCAAGAGTCGGCTACCTAACCCTCTGAGCCACACAGGTGCCCCTTCTTGGACAATTCTTAATTGGGGTATCTATTTATTTCCTTTCTTCATAACATTTTATGTTCACGAATATTTAAAAGTTTAGAAACTTTTCTTGTGTCAAAATCAATATATATTGAATATAGGAGGAATTTGTGAAAATCAGCTCTCCAAAGGTATCTATAGTAACATGGGACTCTTTATGAAGTTGTATGAGTTTTCTTTAACAAAACATTTCTTGGGATTACAACAGTTTTTGTTCTATATAAATATTCTCTAGTTCAATACGGATGGCATTTATTATAATAATGATACCCTTGTTGTTGGGTAGACCAGGGTTATAAATAATACCTTTTCTTGTCTATTTAAAGCTTTTTTATTTTTGAAGTTTTTATATTTAAATAATTTTGCATTTATGGAAACGTTGCAAAGATAGGGCAGAGTTCCTGTATACTGTTCCCATAGTTTCTTTTAATGTTAGTTTCTTACATAACCATGGTACATTTATTAAGATGAAAAATTTTATGTTAGCATTTTACACCTAACTATGTAATCAGACTTCATGCACATATTACTAGTTTCTTCTAAGACTTAACTTTTTGGAGAAGTTTTGGGTTCATAGCAAAATTGAGAGGAAGGTAGAGAGATTTCCCATATACTTCCTGCTCCCACACATGGATAGCCCCCCTCCCCCATTATTAACATGCCCCACCAGAGTGACACATTTGTCACAATCAATGAACCTACACTGGCCCATCATAATCACACAGGTCCATAGTTTGCATTACTGTTCACTCTTGGTGTGCATTTCTATGGTTTTTGACAAATGTATGTCTTATTCACCACTGTAGTATCGTATAGACTGGTTTCACTGCTCTCAAAATCCTCTGTGTCTGCCTAGCCATCCCTTCCTCCCCATTAGCCCCTGGCAGTCACTAATAGTTGTACTATCTTCATAGTTCTGCCTTTTCCAGAATGTCATATAATTGGAATATACAGTGTACAGCCTTTTCACATTAGCTTCTTTCACTTAGTAATATGCATTGAAATTTCCTCCATGTCTTCTCATGGTTTGATAGCTCATTTCTTTTTAGCACTGAATAATATTCCATTGTCTGGATGTGCCACAGTCTATTTATGCATTCACTTACTGAAGGACATTTTGGTTGCCTCCAAGTTTTGGCAATTATGAATAAAATAGCTATCAATGCCCATGTGCAGGTTTTTATGTAGACATTAGTTTTTATTTTTTTAAAGATTTTATTTATTTATTTGAGAGAGAGAGAGAATGAGAGACAGAGAGCATGAGAGGGAGGAGGGTCAGAGGGAGAAGCAGACTCCCTGCCAAGCAGGGAGCCCGATGTGGAACTCGATCCCGGGACTCCAGGATCATGACCTGAGCCGAAGGCAGTTGCTTAACCAACTGAGCCACCCAGGCGCCCGACATTAGTTTTTAACTAAATCCTGCAGGATATTACATTGCTTTTTGCCATTATATCCCTTTTCTCAGTTGTTATTTGTCTTTCATGACCTTAATACTTTTGAAGGGTACTGGGCAGGTATTTCATAAAGTAGACCTCAATTCCAGTTCGTCTGATTGCTTTTCATGATTGGACTGGGGATAATATGACAGAGAAGAACTCTTTTCATCCCATTATATCAGGGAATACATGGTATCAATATGACTTATTACTGGTAATTTTAACCTTAATCATTTTGCTAAGGTGATATCTGTCAGATTTCTCTATTATGGTTAGTGTAAGTAATGTTTTCCATTATAGTGCGTGCCACTTCTTGATTGGCAACATGAATTATGTAACAAATAAAATGAATTTTCATTCTTGAGCCAATAATGTTGATACTGTTGTATTCTTTTAGTATAACCATGAGTTACCTATCAATTTCATCGTCATTCCTCATGCATCTCTCTTGAGTAGTTTTACAATCTGATCCACTGAAATGTAAGAAAATAGATTTAGAGGAACTCTCAAAGTCCTATTGCTTTTATTCTATTATTACAATGAGGAGATTGATGAAAAGGGAGAGCAAGTTTCTATTTAGTTTTTAATAAAGTAGAAGTCAATAAAGCCGTTAGGCTAATTTTAGTATAACATCTAATCAGTATTATTAACATTAATGTATTTTGTTTCCTTTGTGTTCCTTAAGAAAAATTTGAACCAGGAAAATATTTTCTTTGATGCTTTTTATCCTCATTCAATCTCTCTTTCAAAGAACCTAAAGCTTCTGAACCTCTAGGCTGGGCCAAGAACATTCACTCTTTGTGGCAAACATGTCCCAACACCATCACCCTCCTCCAATTTTTCCAAAAACATTCATCTACATAAGGATACATAGCTAAGTTAAGCTCACAGGTGTACATGAAAATTATAGAAACTGTGATTAGTATGTCCTAACAACTCACAATCTAACTGGGAAAACAATAGTTATTCAAGGAAAGAGTAGGGCGAAACCATAATAAAGGAGGTGGAAATTAAAATGTGTCTTTTATATAAGTGGAGAAAAGAGTATTTAGGAAGAATGATAAAATAACTGGGATGTGGGGCGGGGGAGGAAGTGAGCATTAGAGAGCCAAAAGAAATAATGGGGACTTGTCAAAGTAAGATTTTTCTGAATCATCAATCAACCAGTATTATATGGAGCAAAAATTAAGTGCTTAGCAATTTTATTTCCAAATGATCTTCATTTTTATAGTTAGCTAATGTGATTAATAAGGCTTGTTAATGGGTGCTGAGGGCTAATCTGTGATGTGTTTGTATTTTTAGGCAGTGATCTAAATAAGTGGATATGATCAATGGAATTGGATATTAGAGAAAACACTCTGGGTTTGGTTATGTCCAATAACACAGATGTTCAGAGATATTTATTTAAGCATGTAAACTGACTAACCTCATCCATTAAATGTAAATCAGTGCCCACTTATTATTAGGCACCCCAAACACCTAAAAATATGACAGTACTCTTCTATCTAAAATTTTATCTCATTTCATTTTAAAAATGTTTAATCCAATATAGAATCCAGAATTGTCCATATAAGAAACTCAAAGATTTATTAAAAATTTTAAAAATAGACATTGCAGTATGAGGTACATGATTGTAATCATTGATTAAATTTGGATATTATTCTTTCTCCTAACATTCAGTTAATTAAGTTATTTTAATGACTCTTTTTCCAGTCAGGAGCTGAATCACGGTATATTGCCTGATAATAAATGTACCAGGCATGCTCAAAGTACAAAATGAACATGCTAACAAGTTACTAATTAATATGCAATCTTCCGAATGACAAGATTTCCTCTCTACTAATCTGTCCACATTGGTCCCTAAAATTCCAGTTATTTTTAAATGATACGCTTAAGTTATCTCTACAAAACTAATTTAGATTGTGAAATCCAAAGATCTAGCAAATTTTGATGTAAAAATCTTCCAGTAAAATTTATATATAAAGTATCTGCACAATCAAAATACTTTTACTAAGAAATTGTTAGCCATTGGGTTACTGCACATAACCTTTCACATAGGGCATTTAAATATTTTCAGTTTCTTTATAATTATTCTAAACACCTGGGCTTAGTGGAGTTTACTTTTTCACCATTTCTTTTTTTTTCTTTTTTTTATTGTTATGTTAGTCACCATACATTACATCATTAGTTTTAGATGCAGTGTTCCATGATTCATTGTTTGTGCATAACACCCAGTGCTCCATGCAGAACGTGCCCTCTTTAATACCCATCACCAGGCTAACTCATCCTCCCACCCCCCTCCCCTCTAGAACCCTCAGTTTGTTTCTCAGAGTCCATCGTCTCTCATGGTTCATCTCCCCCTCCAATTTCCCCCCCTTCATTCTTCCCCTCCTGCTATCTTCTTCTTTTTTTTTTTTCTTAACATATATTGCATTATTTGTTTCAGAAGTACAGATCTGATATTCAACAGTCTTGCACAATTCACAGCGCTTACCAGAGCACATACCCTCCCCAGTGTCTATCACCCAGTCACCCCATCCCTCCCACCCCACCCCCCACTCCAGCAACCCTCAATTTGTTTCCTGAGATTAAGAATTCCTCATATCAGTGAGATCATATGATA
>NC_058405.1:118363068-118365479 GCF_002201575.2 Neomonachus schauinslandi | reverse complement strand
GACATTGCTGCTATAAACATCGGGGTACACGTACCCCTTCAGATCCCTACATTTGTATCTTTGGGGTAAATACCCAGTAGTGCAAGTGCCGGATCATATGGTAGCTCTATTTTCAACTTTTTGAGGAATCTCCATACTGTTTTCCAGAGGGGCTGTACCAGCTTGCATTCCCACCAACAGTGTAGGACGGTTCCCCTTTCTCCACATCCCCGCCAACATCTGTCATTTTCTGACTTGTTCATTTTAGCCATTCTGATTGGTGTGAGGTGGTATCTCATTGAGGTTTTGATTTGGATTTCCCTGATGCCGAGCAATGCTCAGCACTTTATCATGGGTCTGTTGGCCATTTGGATGTCTTCTTTGGAAAAATGTCTGTTCATGTCTTCTGCCCATTTCTTGATTGGATTCTTTGTTCTTTGGGTGTTGAGTTTGATAAGTTCTTTATAGATTTTGGATACTAGCCCTTTATCTGATATGTCATTTGCAAATATCTTCTCCCATTCTGTCACTTGTCTTTTGGTTTTGTTGACTGTTTCTTTTGCTGTGCAAAAGCTTTTTGTCTTGATGAAGTCTCAATAGTTCATTTTGCCCTTGCTTCCCTTGCCTTTGGCGATGTTTCTAGGAAGAAGTTGCTGCAGCTGAGGTCGAAGAGGTTGCTGCCTGTGTTCTCCTTTAGGATTTTGATGGACTCCTGTCTCACATTGAGGTCTTTCAACCATTTGGAGTCTATTTTTGTGTGTGGTGTAAGGAAATGGTCCAGTTTCATTCTTCTGCATGTGGCTGTCCAATTTTCCCAACACCATTTGTTGAAGAGACTGTCTTTTTCCCATTGGACATTCTTTCCTGCTTTGTCAAAGATTAGTTGACCATAGAGTTGAGGGTCCATTTCTGGGCTCTCTATTCTGTTCCATTGATCTATGTGTCTGTTTTTGTGCCAGTACCATACTGTCTTGATGATGACAGCTTTGTAATAGAGCTGGAAGTCTGGAATTGTGATGCCACCAGCTTTGCTTTTCTTTTTCAACATTCCTCTGGCTATTGGGGGTCATTTCTGGTTCCATACAAATTTTAGGATTATTTATTCCATTTCTCTTCATTATCTGTGTTTAATGTCGACTATAGAGAAGCTCACATGACAGAACTAATTTTGGATCCATGTTGTCCATGTGTTTTTGTTTTGTTTTGTTTTGCTATTTTATTTGCTCTGTATTTTTTATTGTGGAATTTGATTAATTTTTTAAGAAAGAAAGAAAACTATGCTGGGTTAGCTGTTGTTTCTCAAAATCCCATCATAATATTTAAAAAAAATCAGATTATACTACTATCATTTTCATAATGTTTCAATATTTTTTGCAGTTGAACAAACTGACAATGATCGTGCCCTATCATGAACTTTGTGATGCCTTCCTTCGGACATGATCCAAGTTCATTTTGCACCACTTCATTCCTCTGTCCTTCTTTGTCCACTGTCCTTTTTCAGTTCCTCACACACAGCAGTGCCTACTTTCAGGCCTTCACACATGTGTTACCTTAGCAAATTGCAGTCTTTCTTTTCTCAGTCCTCTGTTCCAAACCTTACCTGCATACACATGTACACAAACACATATTTCCCATACAAGGGTGATTCCTTTTTGCCATTGCTTTCTGACAAACCTATATATGTAGTCTCCCACTGCATTATTTCTATCATTATGCCCTGTTTTCTTACTCAGTTTTGCTTTCATTATATTTATCACATTTTTAAATCATGCAATTATGTTTTTTTTTTAAATCTGCTTATCTTTCCCACATTCCAAAATGAAGCCTTGTAAGAGTAGAGACTGTGCATTTTCTAGCACAGTACGTGGTACATGTGAGTTACTCAATAAATATTTCTTAACTAAAATAAATATAATGCCTGTTAAAGTTGGTTGAACCCTTATCCAACAGACTACAGGTGCAATGAGAATAATCAAAACTTGCTGCAAATCATAGCAATCTACTGTTCAAATTCCCCTCCCATCTCCCCATTCCCATATTCCATGGTTATGACGACCTTGAATTATATTCCTAGGACTCCCATTATACAAGTGTGTGAACCAGAAGCATATTTCCTTTATGTAGTGCAGGCAGGAGACAGAAATACTCCAGCATATTCTCTAATAGGCTTCTGGAAGCATCACCTTTATAGCATGCCAATAGCTAGGAACACCTCGGCAGGCTCTGCTCTGCAGATATCCTGGCCCTCTGTTCAATGACCTGTACCCACATCGGCAGCCATTGTTCTTACTCTGCCCTTACTCAACTCAGGCTTTTCTACTGGGTTCAGAAGATTTGTACATAGATGATTCTTTTTTTTTTTTAAAGATTTTTATTTATTTATTTATTTGAGAGAGAGAATGAGAGAGAGAGAGAGAGAGCATGAGATGGGG
>NC_058405.1:118336222-118362968 GCF_002201575.2 Neomonachus schauinslandi | reverse complement strand
GGATCATGACCTGAGCCGAAGGCAGTCGCTTAACCAACTGAGCCACCCAGGCACCCCTACATAGATGATTCTTAATTGTACTCTCTTTTTCAACCAAACTTATAAAATATTTCTCTCTTTTGAGGAATTTAAAGAATGTCACTGGGGCTGGTCCAAAAAGTCTGTTTAAGTGGTATCATTGTGTTTTGACTGCTTAGTAATGTTCAACATCCTTAAAATGTGTGTTCTTGGGCGCCTGGGTGGCTCAGTTGGTTGGGCGACTGCCTTCAGCTCAGGTCATGATCCTGGAGTCCCAGGATCGAGTCCCGCATCGGGGTCCCTGCTCAGCGGGGGTCTGCTTCTCCCTCTCCTGCTTCCCCCATCTCGTGCTCACTCTCTCTCTCTCTCAAATAAATAAATAAAATCTAAAAAAAAAAAATGTGTGTTCTTACTACCACAACTGGGTACTTTTTCTACAATCCTGATATGAGTTCTCAGGACTTGGAATAGCTTTTATCTATATTTTTATAATTGTTAAGTGTTTTGCTTTTATTCTTCTTTTTAATCTTAACATTGGTATATTCTAGGTCTAATCAAGACTGCCAAAACCCTTCATTTTCCCCAGGGGAATGTAGGGTCTTCAAATAAGTCTATATTTTTATCATTCACATTGGCCTTACCTCAAGTGTCTTATTTTTGAGAGGCAGATCTGTACTTTGATGACAATAACTTTTAAAAATAAGGTGTTATCACAAGCTTGTTGAATGGATATTGTTTTCCCTTGGATTTTGATCTAGAGATATTTTGTCTGTGGATGTATACATATGCTTCCAGATGAAAGGTTACAATCCAATATGTTTTCTCTTTTCCTTTGTTCCAAGAAAACTAAGAATAAATTTCAGTGCCATGTTGTAGCTATCAATTTATCTTCAAGTGTTTAAAAACATTTACTCCTTCTGTTTTCTATAAATGTATTTCATTTTGGTTAACCCCTTAATTTATTCTTCCAACAATGTGTTTTTTTAAGAATTTTTTTAAAAAGATTTTACTTATTTATTTGTCAGAGAGTGAGAGAGAGAGAAAGCACAAGCAGGGGGAGGGGCAGGCAGAGGGAGAAGCAGCCCCCCACCCGGAGCAAGAAGCCCGATGCAGGACTCAATCCCAGGACCCTGAGATCATGACCTGAGCTTAAGGCAAAAGCATAACAGACAGAGCCACCCAGGTGTCCCACCAACAATGTGTTTTAAGCATGGGTTACTTAAAGTCCCCTTAGAAACGGATCACTTGTAAACCATACACATGTGCGCACACACACACACACGTGCACACACAAATACTTAAGAAACTAAGGCACTGGCTAAAAGATAATAGTGACATTAGCAGGAATTGATACATTTTTTTGAATTAGAAAAATGGAAGTTATTTCCCCTTCACATATTAAGGAGGAGCATTAACTAAAAATTAAATTCCATGTAGATAATTGCAAATACAGAGAAGATATAAACAAGTCAATGGTTGGATAATATGACAATTTTAGGACAGTAGCATTACAGAAATCAAATAAAAGAAAAAGTAAGAAAAATATGAATCAATTTATAAGAGAAAAAGAATGATAATTAAGAAACTTTAAAGCTTTAAACTATACAAATTTTATCAGAAGAAAAGAATTTAAAAGATTTTTAAACCACAACTTTTTCCCTGCAATTTTGAAATATATATTTCTTTCCTCTCTGATGGATAATACCAATCAGCTGCATTATAAATTTGAAAACTTCATGTTTAAAGGAAGAAATTGGACAGAAACATTTTGTGAACCCAGACATGAAAGCCATCAAAGAAAACTCTAGTGGAACAGTACAAGATAACCAGTTTCTCAAGGCTCTGTGAGACCCAAAGAATTTTCATAGGTTTTTATGACTTGTAAAGATCAAAGAGCATCTTAAAAATTCGAAAAGAAGAAACCTTTGGTCTTGTGCTATGCACCCTAATATGACTTATTTAAATCAATATGTGATTAGACATAACGAAAGTACACCAAAATTCTGCATGAATTAAATTTTCAGATGCATCCATTTTTATGTGTGTGCACACGTTTTGTTAGGGAAAGGGAAATCCATAATTGTGTGTTATTTGAATCAAGATGAGCAGAATATGATTATTCAGAAACACAGATCCACTGTTGTTTTCCTCTTTCCTCTTATTAATTCCCTGCCAAGAATTTAGAGTTTAAACCTTTTTATGAGCCCACAATTAACTGACCTTTTTTCTATTCCTCTGCTTCATTTCCCCTTCCCACCAGAATGATGCATTGATGAGTAGTGTTCTAAGTCCCCAGGAGATTCAGATGGTAAGTAAGCATCCTGTGCTCACATCATGGATCAAAATGTCAGGAACCAGAAACTGATCAATCAACTTACTAACTGCTGTTAGTTTCTTTGAAGCAAAATCATGCCAGCTTTATTCAAATACTCCCACATGAACCATCACTAAAGATAGAAACCTGCTATCATTATTAAATGCACCTTAAACATAGCTTTACTAATATTTGGGATACACATGCAGATTAGAAGAGTATACAATTTAGAATACTCACAGTTGCAAATTGAAATAAAAAATGGAAATGTGCATAATTATATTGTCCATATGGCACAGCAGCAGTATGATTTTATAAGATTAAATCTTGTATGGGGATGAGAAATGATAAGCCAGTGTTATTATTATGAACCACACAATAACATATGGGATGTGGGCCAATAGCATCACTCTAAACCAACCTTAGAATTTCATAAGCCACTGAATGTTGCAGATGGAAGCTATTATTCATTCCACCTGCTTGACATGATGAGAGATAATGGTAAAAGTTTAGAAGTAAAATTAAAATGAAGACAGCTAAGCCTCCCTATACTCTACTGGCTACAATTATTAGTGATGTGATGGTTGCAGAGGCCAGAGGTTCATATCAATCACCAGGCTATGACAAGAAGACAGTACATTAATTCTAACAAAAATTTAATAGGTACCTAATTTTATAATTTACATAGTAAAAACAATGCTCCTATAATCCTCCTTGTAAGGAAGATCCTAAAAAGAAGAAAGCATGACAGGTTATCTAAATATATAGATGACATATGCACCAAATATACATTTAGGACTAAACCAAGTAGAGTTAAGGACTAACTAATTTCTTCCTAGCTACTTCACTTAGCATATTATTTGTCATTTTTCTTAAATTTTTATACTTTGGATCCAGGTGGCAGGATACAATTTGAAATTGATCAGATGACTCAGCATGCTAATGGAGTCAATTTTCCCTAAACTGATCGAGGGATTTATCACAATTGTAATCAACTCCCTCTCATCAAGATTTTGGTAAATATAGGCAAGGTCACTTGAAAATTTATATGGAAAGACCAATGAACTAGTATAAGAAGTAGACTGGCCAAAACAATTTTAATAAAGGAAGATCAAAGATGGAGGAATCAGGCTACCTAGATTTAGGTCTCATGTACAACTATGGTGAATATGAAAGTACAGAACTGGTAAAGGGATAAACACATGGGTTGATAGAGCAGAACAGAGTCCAGAAACAGACTCAAATGAATATGGCCAGTTATTTTTTTTAAGTATAAAGGCAAATAAATGGAAAAAAAAAAGGACTGTCTTTTCAACAAATGATGTTAAAATAGTTAAATGTATGCAAAAAAAAAGAACCTCAATTTCAACATGATACCTTATATAAAAATTAACTCAAAATCAGTTATAAATCTTAGTTTAAAATATAAAACTAAAGAAAAATACATTGACAAAAACTTCATGCCCCAGGGTTAGGCAAGAACTTCTTAGACAAGGTCAAAAAATTTGCTCCACTAAAGGTACTCTTAATAGAATAAAAAGAATGTCAGGAACTGGTAGAAGATATTTGCCAATCACATATTTAATGAAGAATGTGTATCTAGTATATATAAAAAATACTTAAAACTCCACATTAAGAAAATAAATAGCTCTTGGGGTACCTGGGTGGCTCAGTCAGTTAAGTGTCTGACTCTTGATTTCGGCTCAGGTCGTGATCTCAGAGTCCTGGGATTGGGCCCCACATCCTTTGGGCTCTGTGCTCAGCCAGGAGTCTCCTTGTCCTTCTCCCTCTGCTCTTCCTCCTACTCTCTCTCTGTCTCCCTAAAATAAATAAATAAAATCTTTAAAAAAAAAAGAAAAGAAATAGCTCAGTTAAAAAATGGACAAAAGCCTTGAATAGACACTTGACTGAAAAGAATAAATGAATGTAAAATAGTACCTAAAATTATATTCATCATCATTAGATATCAAGAATTACACATTACATGATTCATTAAAATAATATATTTATATTGCTTATATATATATATAAATATAATATACATGTTGCTGATAACAGGAAGTGCTGGTGAGGATTCACAATAATAACTCTCTTATATTGCTGGTGGGAATGCAAAATGAAACAGCCATCCTGGAAAAGAGATTGGCAGTGTCTTAGGAATTTAAATCTATACTTACTCCATGACCTAGCAATCTCAGTCCTAGCAATTTACTCAGAAGGATTAAAAATCAGTGTTGACACAAAAAACCTGTGTATTAATGTTCATAACAACTCTATTCACAATTGTCAAAAACTGGAAAAGACAAAGGTCTTTCACAAGCGACTGGATAAACTGTGCTATATTCATACAATGGGCTAATCCTCTGAAATAAAAAGTAGTGAGTTATGCATCCACACAACTTGGATAGATCTCAAGGGAATTATGTTGAGTAAAAATGTTAGTCTCAAAGGTTGTATATTGTATACTTCCATGTATTTGACATCCTGAAAAAGACAAAACTATAATGATGGAAAAGAAATTAGGGGTTGATGGGGCGCCTGGGTAGCTCAGTCGGTTAAGCGGCTGCCTTCAGCTCAGGTCATGATCCCAGGGTCTTGGGATTGAGCCCCAGGTCGGGCTCCCTGCTCCAAGGGGTACCTGCTTCTCCCTCTCCCTCTGCCCCTCTGCCCCGCTCGTGCTCTCCCTCTCAAATAAATAAATAGAACTTAGGGCCAAAAAAGGAATTAAGGATTGCTAAGATTGAGGAGTTGAGGGAGAGTGTGACTGCAAAGGGATAGTAGAAGACAGTTCTGCAGGGGAGGCCATGAAATAGTTATGAATTCTGACTGTGGTAGTCATGACCACACAAACCTATGTATATGTTAAAATTCATAACATTCTGCACCAACAAGTGCATGTTAATTGTCGAGAAAATAAATTAAACTCTGAGAATAAAGGGAAATAAATTTCTCTTCTCCTCCATTCCAAAAGATTTCCTCCTGCATAATGTTTCATGGGATACTTATTTTCAAATATTGTGAACAATTTGACTTCCACACTTTGAGACACTCATAAGGTTTGTAACTAGGAGGATAACCTAATCATCTTAGCATCATGAAAGATAATATAGTAAAATGTGGATGGTGTGGACGAATAGGTAACTAACATCCTCTGAATGCCTACATATCAGGAACTTAAACTGAAAAGTTTCTGTTCCAAGTAATGCTTCAAGAATATAAGCAGCAAGTACTCTATGGAAGATTGTATTTTCCAAATATGGCTACAATATCTCCCATGTCATTTGCTCTTCAACTTGCTACTTTTGCATGCAAAGGTGGCATCCATCTCTCTACCCCCTTAATCAAGCCTGAACAGGCCTTATTATTGCTATAACCAATAAAATATCACTCAGTTCCAGATATGGTCCCTAACAGCCCTGGCAGCTTTTGCTTCCTGTCTGGTGGGGCCTTCTGATAATGCTAGTCTGAGCTGTTACTTGACACAAACCCATGAGAGATCTCAAACAAGAATTCTCCAGCTGAGCCAAAAAATCACAGAATGCTAAGAAATAATTATAAATTGTCATTGCCACTAAGTTTTGTTAGACTATAATAGGTAACTAGAACATACTCACTGCCTCCAAAGACATTACTCAAATGTATACAACTAAACGTGTTACCTACAGCTAACTCCTATAGGTCCAGCCTATAGAAGATTCTGGAAAGATGAAGAGAGAAATAGAAATAAGAGAGGGAATTTTCGTAGAGAGAGTTGTCAGTGTGCTTCCTCCTTACAGAAAAGAAATGAAGAAGTCTCCAAAGAGGCCATTGAGAGGACTTTATAAGTATTCTCAGCAGTTTGCTGTGGGCAATCGGAAGGAGGTAGGTATCTACCTCAGTATGAGCAAAAATCCTAAGGACCAAGCAGCTTGAGGAAGTAGCCTATAACAGCAGAGTAAGGGACTGTGAAAGGGAAACAGCTATCCTCTGACCAACAAGAAGTAGAATATTTGTGTTTCGGTTGCGCTCGATGTCTGAATATCTGGAGGAAGGGCAGGATGGAGAAAGAGAGAGTGAGACACTCGCTAAAAAAAATGGAGCTGGTCCCATAAATGCCTGCCAAGCCCAGAGTGTGTCTCCACTAACCACAGCCAATAAAAAACCCTTTATGTCTCGGTATCCTGGCCTTTTTCCTCACTTTTGCTGTGACACAGTGGGGAATAATAGCTAATGAAGGTGAAGGAGGAGTGGGGCCATCTCAAGAGAGAACATGCCTATTGCACTCTTTGTCCACCCCACCGTGTGTCCATGTTTCCATCTCAAGTTCCTGCCATAACTAAGTCTGAGCTAGGGAAGGAAGATGATTTTAACTCTAAGGAAACTCTGGAACTCTGGCGATTGTGTGTGGAAAACACATTTTAATTGTGGAAATGAGCGTAGTTTTGCATCTTGAAATTCTGAAGGGGACTTTTTTTTTTTTTTCAATTTATCTGAGAATGACCAGAAAGGCTTTCTTAGATTTCACCCCTGGGTCAGGACACATTGTATTGATACGGACAGGGGATAAAATCTTTTTCTGTTCATCTGATGAGTCTCACTTGTTTATGAGTTTGGTTACAGCTGGTATGTTCCAGGTATAGTGATAAATTGTCCATTTGGTTCTCAGAAACACCCAGTAGTGTAGTCATTAATATCTTTCTGAGAAAAAATGAAGGTTGGGAAATTTAATGACCAAAATTTTATAATTGAAGAATAGGAACGCACAGTCCAAGAGTTCCCTCCGAAGTCATGTAGTAGGCCTGCTCATCAGCTGTGGCTTCAGGCATGTCCTCTCCCAGCATTCCAAGGGAAGAGGACAGGCAGTGAGAATTGCCTCTTGTGAAATCATGCCTATTTGTATTTAAGATCCTTATTAAAATGAATACTATTGCTGTCAACTGGGAAAATCCTTTGCTTTCAGCCTTGCATCTATAAGAATGGTGACTCATTCTTGAAATCCAGCCATTGAACATTTTTTAAAACAATAAATTTTAAAAAGAAAATTAAATAAAAAATTTTAAAAACGTCTTTTGTATTTCTTTCTTTAACCATGGTTTTTAGGTTTGGGATATTATACTTCTCGCCTATTTAGACCTAGCTAATGATGCCTTTTTGAACAATTCTTATTCAATTTTTAGAAATATCTTTCCCTATATTTAGTATACATAATAACTTTATATTTTAAAGAGGCCTCTCCTCATTTATTTATTTATTTTTAAAGATTTTATTTATTTATTTGACAGAGAGAGACGCAGCGAGAGAGGGAACACAAGCAGGGGGAGTGGGAGAGGGAGAAGCAGGCTTCCCACGAGCAGGGACCCCGATGCGGGGCTCGATCCCAGGACCCTGGGATCATGACCTGAGCCGAAGGCAGACGCTTAACGACTGAGCCACCCAGGCGCCCCAGCCTCTCCTCATTTATAACTTGCCATTGAACGTGGGGTTTTTTTTTTGACGATCATATGTATATCTAAGAGATATGTGATTTCCATATGATATTTAGCTTAATAAAACCTCACATGCTTTGTAGCCAAAGTGGTGTAATTTAATGACACAATTTCTGGCCACCAGACAATGCCGTTAAGCTTCTTTATGCTTCCTTTCCAAGTTGGAAAGGTTATTTGAGTAGATTTTTATTCAAAAATTAGTGCCAAAAGACAGAATGCATATATTCCTTAAGCATTCACATTTGCCCTTATTCACACAAGGTGCACTTGACTTCCGTAAAGTGCTTTCTTGAGAGCAGAGATACAGACACAGGGGTGAAAGGCAGTGCTCTGGGAGCTGAAGAAGAAGGCGCTTCCCAGGGACCACGAACTTAGAGCAGGCTAGATTTCGGAAAGTCATCTTCAATTCAAAATATTGCTGATAGTTTTGAAATTTTTGGTGGCTAACATTAAATTTCTCTAAAAAATCTTCTCCCTCTTTTATTTCCTTCCTCTTGTAGCTTTATTTCTCTTATCCCCCCCCCCCTTTTTTGGTTTTTATTTCTGTTTCTTACCTTTGCCTCAAGCCCGTGGTTAATAGTAACGAGCCCCCAGCAGTCACTGAATTCCAGGAACTCTGCATCAAGCTCATTAAACTTGTGAAGTTGCTTTAGAAGTTTTAACTTAATTTCTTTTTATTTTCATAAAAAAATAAGCACCTGAAATAGATTTTGAGAATTTCTAAAGTAACATTACAGAGTAATCATCTTGGTTTCTCAATTATAAAATGTATTTGATTTCCCTTACCTGCTTAATTTACCCAGTAATTGTAGGTGGTTTATTTGTAATAACAGAAGGAAAAAAATAATAAAGCACCTTTGTGACATCTTTCATTCTGTCAACTAATCCTGACATTTACTTTAAAAGGCTTGATATGCTTCTCTGTGGGATAAGTTTTGCAAAATCATCTTCATTGACTTAATTGGATTTTCTCTAAAAATGTCATATAGATTTTCTTTCTAACACAGTATAAGTATACCCTGCCTCCTAAGTGGATAAATCTAAATAAATTCTTAGTTTCTTTTACATAAATTAATATGTGTGACTAATTTAATTTTGTTAAACACAAAAGACAAAAATAGAGTATTTTTTAATTTTTACAATTAAAAGTTTTAAGAGAAAATGTCAAGAAGATCTTAATCACTATTGTCTAAAAATAAAATAAGTTTCCTTTATATATCTACTACATTCCTAAACTACAGCTGGTAGGATATTTAGCATTAAAACGTGAGATTCAAAAAAAAAAATCTCTGAATAGATACTATATGTCATTGTTTTCAAATAACTACCTAAAAAAATTATAAGAATTTTTGCTCTATTTAACTTTTATTGGTAAGTACTAGGAAATAAATAGAAGGAAAAAAGGAAGAAGATTCCTCTTTTACACGAGAAATTTAAGTCTAAAAGCCATGCTAAAGCTATAGAGCTAAAAATGAATAAATAAAAGTCATGACTTTGGCTCAGCTGTCAGTTACTGGGCAACTGGAAAATACATTTAGTCAACAGGAAAGCTGAAAATCCTTTTTACACCATAGCAAAACATTTGGAAAAACAGCAGAAAGATAACAGATAAGTTTTAGATAAATGGAAGGCTTACAAACTCCCTACTGAGTGTATAATCCTAGATGTTGGAGAAAAGAGTCAGCATTTGGTGTATGTTGGCTTCTTCTTGATTGCAGCACGATATTTAGGAAAGCAATGAGGTGGGGAACAAACTAGCTCTTCTGCAAACAAATTGAGGACAATATAGAGAACCCAGAACTTAAGCTCTTCCCTGGTGGAAATGCCAATTGTTCCTGCAAGCCCAAACAGCAAAATATGAAACTGAAAAAGACTTTGAACAACAAAGACCCCAGAGAACAACCAAAAAAAAGGGGGAGACAGATAGGGGGAACTTTGAGCAATAAAAGCCCCTGAAGAAACAGCAAACAAAAGGCCCTCAGTTTTGTGACAAATACGTAGATAAATAAGTAAGAAAAGCATGCTCTCTTTAGTCAATCTTATGGTTTCAGATGGTTTCAAGGTAGCTGCCATTTAGCAGGTAGAGAAAGAAGCAATGGCACAAAATAAGCAAAGAAATAAAACAGGCTTAAGAACTATTTCCAGAAAATAACTGGGGTTGTGGTTATAATTACATAGAAATGTGTAGAAGCAGCGATGTTGAACACTATTAAGATTTTAAAACTATTTATTGAAGTATAGAGAAAAATGCACAAACTATAAGCTTGATGAAGTTTAACACAGTTTAAAAAAATCCTTGTATAAAAAAAAAAAAAATCCTTGTATAACCACCCCACAGGGGAAGAAAAATCATGTTACCTGCAGCACAGGCATCTCCATGCCCATATTTCTGTAAATAAAATAAATAAATATTATCAAATATATCTTGGGATATCTTTTTATTGGAATAGTTTAATGTGGTGTTACTTATATCTGTCCCCTCATAATAATTTTCTAATAGGTGTGCTTTGAAAGGAAAATTTGAGGGGCACCTGGGTGACTCAGTAGGTTAAGTATCTGCCTTCGACTCAGGTCATGATCCCAAGGTCCTGAGATGGAGCCCCGCATCAGGCTCCCAGCTCTGTGGGAGTCTGCTTTGCTCTCTCCCTTTGTCCCTCCCCCTTCCCATGCTCATCCTCTCTCAAATAAATAAAATCTTAAAAAAAAAAAGTTTTGAAAGGGAAAACTTGGTAAGTTTTCTCTGGTTTGCCTTTTTCTTTTTAAGATTTTATTTATTTATTTGACAGAGAGAGACAGCGAGAGAGGGGACACAAACAGGGGGAGTGGGAGAGGGAGAAGCAGGCTTCCCGCCAAGCAGGGAGCCTGATGCGGGGCTCTATCTCAGAACCCTGGGATCATGACCTGAGCCAAAGGCAGACGCTTAACAACTGAGCCACCCAGTCGCCCCTGGTTTGCCTTTTTCTATATAAGACAAGGTTGTTTTGATTAAAAAATTATATATATATATATATATATAATTTGGAAAATTATATATATATTCCATATATATATATATGACTAGGATGATAAGACCAGTTAGACAAAATTCGTAGGTATGTATCCTTTCCAATAGAACACAAATTAATTTTATTTAATATGAAACAAATATTCCTTCACTGATTCTTCCTGGCTTCTTAAACAACATTGAAGAGAAAGTGAAAAAACAAGCCATTCATTTTCAGAAACTGTAGTGAGTGACCAGAGCTAAATTAATATCCTCCTGATCTCATCATAAGCTGAGAAGATATGGAAAAAATATATCTTCATATTTTTAAGTTTAAATTAATAAAACTAGGAATCAAAATGTTTAAATCAAAATTAAATTCATTTTCAACAAAAATTAATTTCATCTTCTTATTTCTAGAGTTTCACTTAGTTGACTCACTGAATATTATAATAAATTAGAGAATCAGCCATTCTCTCAAAAATAATCAACACCGGAACAGGCTACCATGAACATTCTGAAAGATTTTTAGATCACAGGGTAGCTATCTATCTTGCATTGTTTGGGTAAACTCTGTTGAAATCAGGAAATTGATTGGATGATAACTAGTTACAAATCATTTAATGTCTACTACAAGCACCAAATAACTTTGATGTGATATAAAAATTAGGGACTATAGGTTTTGACTCTAGGGATCAGTTGCTATTTATACCCTGTTCACTTCTCTAATCTAAATGTGAAATTCTAGATATAAAAAAGAAAAGTGGTAAACCTTTTATAAATGCAAGCCTGAATATTTAAAAGTCGCAACCACATACTAAAAAGATGACAATTAGCAGTTGCCACATTCAAAGTGTTGGAGAAGTATTAAGAAGTTAGAGTATCTCTTTAGTGCACTTTGATGAAACTCATATCAAATACTATCAATAGGATTTTTCACTCCTTCAAACTACAAAGAAAATCTATCGCCAGACAATTTTCACAGCTCTAATTACAGCATTGCTTTTGCAACTCTATAATTAAGAGTGAACTACAATTTTGCTTCCTACTCTCAGCTGTAAAAAATAAAAATAAAATAAAAATAAAAGAGTTAAAAAAATAAAACTTGTTCTGGATTTAACATGGTATTTATATCTGTAGTTCTTCATCTCCTCCAAAATTTTGTTGAAATCAAATTTAATTCATTTATAGATATTTCTAATCTGCAATAGATGTCAGTCTTTTAAAATGTATGTCTATCTCAAAATTTCAGCTTCTCACAATGCCTATGTTTTTTCCTAAATTTCTATGTAATTATTTTCAGTAGCTCATCTGTATGAATTAACAAGCCTGCAAATAAGCTCCTCCATTTCCTGCTTTCATCATCTCTTTCCAAGGTGTGTGAATGTTTCTTGTTATGTTACTATGTGACATATTTTTTATCTCAGATTAAATGCAATTATTTAAAAATTACATGATGTTTCAGATATTCCTCCTGCTAGCATCTGGGTTCATTTTGCAAGTAACTCTTGAAATTATGGCTCAGCTATTAAGCCATAATACAATCTATGATTCCCCCCATATACCACATGATTTTGCAAATCTTGATAAAACTTCCAAGTAAGCACAATTCACTTAGCATCGCAATTTGGAAAATAATTAACCATGCAGTTGAATCTCACGATAGTGCCTTTACATTCCTCCTGGTCTGCACTGACATTCATCCAAGACATCAGAAGGGAAGGACTTGTAGCCTCAGTTGCAGTCCTGGGAAGTGAGAGTTTAGTGTCACCTCCTCCAGGGATTGAAAGTTGGAGGACTTTGCAGCCCATTTTTTAAAGATACCAATGTGTGCCCATATGGATCAAACCCATGCTAAACCAGAGAAGCTGCTTTGAGTTTCCACCCACTGGGATGCCCAAGAGTCACCCCTCCTGTTACTTTAGTCAGACAGATCCGGCTACTCGCCGAATGCGTTTCCTGGGTTTTTCGCTTTCCTGCCTCCTCTGTATCTGCACCTCCTCTCCTCCCAATTCTTGCCTGGGTTCTTCATCTTGCAGTTATTCTACCTCCTGTCGCTCTTTGTCATCTCTTCTTCCTTCTCTTTATACCCTTACTATCATCTTTCTTCTCTTTTCTGGCTCCCTGTCTTTGACGTAAGAGAGAGTCTCGGTTTAGAGTAAGGCAAAGTAGAAGGACAAAACTTTTGAACAAAAGTCTCATAATCCCCGGTACTGGGAATCTCTGAAACAAGAACTCCAACAGTAATAGTAGAGAAGTAGTAATGGTAATAGTTATTACTCACCACACCTCCTTGAGGTAGATGTTATCATTACCCCCATTTTACCCATGGGGAAACTGATTTGCTGAGAGATTAACAAAGTAACTTCTCTGGGGTCAAACAGCTGACACAGGGAGAAACAGGGATTTGTCTGTCTTCACGTTTTTATTTATTTATTTTTTAAGATTTTATTTATTTATTTGACAGAGAGAGAGAGACACAGCGAGAGAGGGGACACAAGCGGGCAGGGGGGAGAGGGAGAAGCAGGCTCCCCGCTGAGCAGGGAGCCCGATGTGGGGCTCGATCCCAGGACCCCGGGATCATGACCTGAGCCAAAGGCAGACACTTAACAACTGAGCCACCCAGGCACCCCTGTCTTCATGTGTTTAAAGAAGAGATGATTAGCCCTAAAGGGTCATCCAACCACAAGCTTTCTGTTACAATCAAGGGAAATATTCAATGTAAATCTTCCAAGATTTACTGGTAAAAGGTCTGTTGAAAAATGCACTTTACATTCTTGTGATTCTTAATTTTATCTCCAATTACATTGGAGTCATTTCCATAAATGTGAATTCTAGCATAAATATTTATGTCAGTTATTATAAACTAACTGTACACATAAAAGTAAAAAACAAAACAAAACAAAAACAAAAACAAAAAATCCCATGAAGTTCACCATAAGCTTTTTAGCACACAGGCCTATCCAAATATGAAGATAGCTTTTGGGCCACCTGAAACTGTAAAAATTAATCACTTTTGATGATTAAATGATTAGGATCAACAGATACTTGCCCAAACAAGAACATTTTTGGCACTTCTCAATGTGCAAATTTATCACCATTCCTTCTAAGCAGCTCTTATTATTCCGTTTATTGTGATGTGTTGTGTTTATCTTTTTGTTGCCTGATACAAACTGCTATGCCCTTGCCCATACTTATTTATCACTTGTCAAATTTATTTTCATTGATTTGTAATTTTATTCTGCGTTCTGATGAGAACGAGGGCTCAGTGGTGTGGCTGGGATTGATAACCGGCTATGTGTCTTTCTCATCTCTTTACGTGTCAGCATCCTGTTCTGCTAGTGAGGAGTTGGGGCTGACATCACAGATCCTTTAGGAACCTTACAGTCTGATTTTTCCCCTTTATTGGGGAATTAAAATGTAAATGAATGAGGGTACTTCTCTAAAAATAGGCTGCTGTTCCCCTTGTATTTATTAGTGTTTGCAACTCCTTGTTATAGGAGATGAATGATATTTAAATAAAGATCACCATCTTGACCAAATGAGGGTTTCATTCTTGCTCTAGGCTGGTATCTTATGCTTCTTCTCTATCATTTGAAATATTATCTGTCATGTCTTTTTCTTCTGTTTACCTTGAATACACTGTATTTTATTTTCATGTATAAAAAGGCATAGTATGAGTATCTCTCTATAAAACATTGAGTACATTTCTAAAACTCAACACCATTAAGATGAATCACCCAAAAAGAAGACCTTAGGTAAAATCCTCTTTACCTCTTTACTTCACTGTTTGCTTCTGCACTATGAATGCTGACTATAACACTGTTACCCCAGGGGAAAGTGTTAGAATAACTGCTAGCATGGTCTTAGTCCTACGTAAAAAAAGCTATTTATATAAAGAGGTATCAACTATGAGATCGAAACTTATCAGGATTTCTCTTTATAATACATTGTTGTAATAGTTTCATTCATTTGGCCATTCAACAAATATTTATTGAGCACCCACTTTCCCCTAGACTAGGATTATAGCATGCGTGCACACACACACAAAGAGCCGGACTTCATGTGTTTATATTACAGTAGAAGTAAAACCAATAATAACAACAACAATAATAAAATTATTTATCAGATGTCGATAAACATCATGAAGTATAATAAAACAGAATAAAAGAAGAGAAGAGACTGGAAGAGTGTGAGTTTAACTTTTAAAGAGTATGAAGAAAATCTCTGCTAAGATGGCATTTGACCAGAGTTCTGAAGAGAAGGAGGGTTCAAGCCAGGCAGAGGGAGCAGGTATAACGTCCCTGAGATACGAGTACTTGTGGTGTGTTCTATGAATGGCAAGCCGCCATCCTTGGCTGTAGTCGAGTGTGCAAGCGGGAAGTAATGAGAGATGAAATACCAGTACAAAGAACATAATGTTACGGGCCCCTGAAACACAGCTTTTGCTCTGAGGGAGATGGGCTGTCAGTCCAGTATTTTGAACTTTGCAATTACATATTATAGGGACAATTAAGGTAACCAATCATACTTAGCATTTCTATATATCTGCATGCAGGTATTCTTCTAACTCATTTTACACATGTGCTCAGTATGTTTTATTTTTTTATATTTATTTATTTATTTATTAAATTCAATTAGCCAAGGTATCATTAGTTTTTGATATAATGTTCAATGATTCATTAGTTGAGTATATCACCCCGTGCACATCATATCACGTGCCCTCTTTAATGCCCATCACCCGTTACCCCATCCCCCCACCCACCTCCCTTTCCACAAACCTCAGTTTGTTTCCTGGAGTTGAGAATCTCATATGGTTTTTCTCCCTCTCTGATTTCTTCCCATTCAGCTTTCTCCCCTACCTTTATTGTCCTCTGCACTATTCCTTATGTTCCACATATGAGAGAAACCATGAGATAATTGACTTTCTCTTTTTGACTTATTTCACTTGGCATAATACCTTCCAGTTCCATCCATCTCGATGTAAATGGTAGGTATTCATCTTTTCTGATGGCTGAGTAGTATTCTATTGTATATATGAACCACATCTTCTTTATCCATTAATCCACTGAAGGACATCTGGACTTCTTCTACGGTTTGGCTCTTGTGGACATTGCTGCTATAAACATTGGGGTGCATATGCTCCTTCTTTTCACTACATCTGTATCTTTTGGGTAAATACCCAGTATTGCAATTGGTGGGTCATAAGGTAGCTCTATTTTTAATGTCCTGAAGAATTCCATACTGTTTTCCAGAGTGGCTATATCAGCTTGCATTCCCATCAGCAGTGTAAGAGGGTTCCCCTTTCTCCACATCCTCGCCAACATTTGTTGTTCCATGTCTTGTTAATTTTAGCCATTGTGACTATTGCAAAGTGTTATCTCATTGTGGTTTTGATTTGTAAGCTCAGTATGTTTTATAAGACCACTCTAGTTCCTGAGTGGAGAAAAGACCATAAAAGCTCAAGGTTGTAGAAGAGGAGATTATTCAGATGGTATGTGAGAAACATATGCAATCCAATGGATAGGTGTACATTCTACATTTGAGCATAAAATACACAGAATGTTCACACAAAAATAACATTTTGAAAGCCTAAGTACATGAATAACTTCAGAAAAATACACAGCTTGATGATTTTGAAATTCAGTAATGTATTTTTTTAGAGATTTCATTTTTTGGGAGTAGTTTTAGGTTTACAAGAAAGTTGAGAAAAAGGCATAGAGATTTCCCATATACTCCCTGTATCCACACATGCATACCCTTCTCCTTTTCAACATTATTCACCAGGATCATACATTTTTTTCTTTTTAACGAGGATGAACCCATTATACACATCTGCGTGAAGATTTTTGTATGAACATTAGTATTCAACTCCTTTGGGCAAATAACAAAGATCCTGATTTCTGGATCATAAAGTAAGAGTATGTTTACTTTTTTTTTAAGATTTTATTTATTTATTTGAGAGAGAGAGAGAGACTGGGAGGGAGAGGGAGAGAGAATCTGAGGCAGACTCTGCAATGAGCACAGAGCCCAATGTGGGGCTTGATCCCACAACCAGGAGACCATGACCTGAGCCAAAACCGAGTGGGACGCTTAACCAACTGAGCCACCCAGGTGCCCTGAGTATGTTTACTTTTGTAAGAAATTTCCAAATTGTCTTCCCAAGTAGTTATACCATTTTTCATTTCTATTAGTAATGAATGAGAGTTCCTGTCGCTCCACACCCTTGTCAGTGTTTGCTATTGTCAGTGTTCCAGATTTTGGCCAACCTAATAGATGTGTAGTGGTATCTCATTGTTGTTTTAATTTGTATTTCCCCATGATATATAATGTAGAGCATTTTTTCATATGCTTATTTGCCATTTGTATATCTGAGATATAGCTTAAAGTCTTTGACCCATTTTTAATCTAGATGCTTGCTTTCTTATAACTGAATTTTAATGTTCTTTGTATATTTTGGGTAACAGTCCTTATCAGATATGTTTTTTGTAAATATTTCCTCTCAGTTTGAAGTTTGTCTTCTTATTTTCTTGACATTGTCTTTCACAGAGCAGAAGTTTTTTATTGAGTTCATTAATTTTAATGAAGTCCAGCTATCAATTATTTATTTTTCAGATTGTGTCTTTGGTGTTGTATATAAAAAGGTCACTATACTCAAGGTCATCTAGGTTTTCTTCCTATGGTATCATCTAAGTGTTTTAGAGTTTCAAATTTTATATTAAGATCTATGATCCATTTTGACTTAATTTCTGTGAAGGCTGTAAGGTCTACATCTAGATTCATTTCTTGCACATGGATGTCCAGTTGTTCCAGCATAATAATGTATTTTAATGGTGTTTTCTTTAGTTAAGAGTTTTTTACTAAAATTTGTTAATTTAATTAGCAACATTTTAGATAAACTACTATGTATTGTCATTTTTAATAGATGGAGAGAAATTTGGTACAGAATATATGAACTAAAACATATTTATAATTAATTGAATATAGATACATTTTTAGGTAAGTGGAAGCAATACTATATATTCCTATACACTTGCACATATATAGTATGCAATGCTTAGAGTGGTTTAAAAATGTATAAATACACAGTGGTATACACACACACACATATATACATTGCCTAGAAATATTTAAATATGCATGTGTGTATACTAAATCCTCACTGAAAGATTTTTAGAATTTTTTTGACATATCTTGCTACAGTTTTATTTGTACAAGTAGCACAAGAAGACAGCCACCCCATGCAGACAGAAATCCAGGGATCAAACCATACCTTCCATCCTCATGTCGGCAAACAGAAGCCTCTACCCTGGAGGCTTCGTGGGAGCTTGAGCTGCAGCAGAAGTCTGGGCCTTGGCTGTTGGCCTGCAGAGCCAGAGACTCTTGGCAATGTAGGTACGAGTATGTTTCTGAGTTTGGGGTGAGCGATATAAGCAAGTCAATTGAGCTTGCAGCTGCCACCCTTTGGGATTTGGGCTTGACATCTTTGGGCTTAACAAGGGCTTTAATAACCTCAGCACGTGTACTCATGGCCTTGGCACTATTGGCCTGCATCTTCTTCAGGCCCTTTTTCTTGTGCTTCTTGGCAAAGTGCACATTCCTCAAGAAATTGGGGTTTAACCCCTTAAGAGATTCAGATCTTCATATCTTTCTTGTTGTTGCTTCTGTGCCATTTTCATGACTGATTGTGTATGGTATGGTTCTTGGACTTGGCTCTGTCTGCACCAAACCCCATGGCTCCCGAAATACCTTGTACCTGAAGAGAAAGAGAGAAGTAAAATTTTTTAAAACTTATTTCTCCATGCAGTCATTTTTCTTTTTAAAATATCTTACACAAAGTTCCAAACACAGCGAAGGTGCAATAAACGTAAATGATTAGTCTCTAATCACATGTTTCTGACTATTTGGATGATGCTTTCATTCTCAACATTGTTCAAATGGGAAATATCTTATTGAATATTTTACCTACAAACAATTCATGTGCCACTCAGGATGCCTTTAACCTAATCTCATATTTCTTTTTCTCTAACAATTAATAATGGAATCTAAGTCAAACAGAGGGTGGCAAAATTTTTAGCTATCAATCATTTTCCAAGTTTTCCACCTCAAGGTGTGATTGTTAAATGAGATCATACACATGAAAGCACTTTGAAAAGAGCTGCACAAATGTTAATTACCATTTCCAGAATTTTTTTTTTTCTAAATTTCAGCTCTGCTACCTAACTAGATGCATGACTTTGAAACATCCTTCAAGTGATTGGTTAGATCTGGAAAGCTTTTCCCCCCAATGTTTCCGCAATGTTTCCTATGACCCCTCTTGTCCTTCATGTCTCATTTTCATTATCGCCTTCTCAGGGAAGGTCTCCATGACTCACCAAAATAAATAATTCACTCTTATTTTTCTTTCCTGGAACCCTATCCCTTTTTTCATCCAATTCACCACAGTTTGTAGGTATGTAATTGTAGTTTTTGTGTGGGACTATAATGCCCATGAGGCCAGGAACTATATCCATTTCATTCACCACTGTATCCCTGACACTAATCACAAGGCCTGACTCAGAACATTGGCTAAATGGGGATAAAAATAATTCATCTATTTATATTGAACATTGTTATGATGATTAAACAAGATTATTTATGTATAAAAGATTCACAAACTTACAGGAGTAGAGAACTTTAAGGTGTTATACTTATTTTGAGGAATAAGTTTAAGGTATTAGTTATCTCCAACCTGCTCTCCACCAACCCCCCAATGTGAAGTACAAAGCACACAGAGGACAAGGACCAATAAATGTATATGCTTTATCATTCTGGTCTTTCTCTTAAAATGACAATGTCCAATCATGGACAAATGCCAGGATCACATGAAGAATACTTTTCTTGTGGTGAGAGGTAGGAAGATGAAAGAGACGAGACCTGGAATCAAAGCAAGACCAGTAGCCACTACTGCTTGTCACTGCCACCCCTTGCCCCCACCTTGAACTCTCATGCCTCAGATAGAAAAAAAAATCATTGTCCATAGCAAAATGCCAGTTAATTTGAACTATTTCACACACAAATGAAGCACATTCTCGTTCCGTTCCCTCTAATGTCTTTTAGTGAGGAAAAGGCTCACTAAAATAACATACTTGTTTCCATTCTGACCTTGTCTGGATCATCCTCTTTGGTAAACTAATTGACACCATTGTGTATTTCATACTTGTACAAATATATGAAAAATTGAACATTTTCAATATCTGGCCACACTTTCTCAAGTTTTGGGCTTTATTACTGAGTCTCCATTAAAAAAATATACACAGAGTATTGTTTTACCTGTTGATTATCATACAGTTTTATGGATGATCAGGAATCTCAACTTCACTTTAGTTCTGCAATCAACTCTTGCTGCTATCTGCTAGCACCAGAAATGCACTTTTCTCTATTTTACATTCTGTAGCAGGAAGATGGAAAATAAGAGGAATAACATAAACTATTTGGATTTTTGGAGACCGGGGAATAACTTATGGGTTTGGGACTCAGCATTAATGAAGTATGCACCTTTTGGGGGTAGCTTCTGGTGTTACAATCACAGGCAACATTCACCATCCATCCCAGAACATTCAGGAACTCGAGTTTAAATTTTTATTTCTATTTATATGTTGGCAGATGTAGATATTTTAGTCAAAATTAAATGCATATTCTAAGGCGAGGAAGCATAATTAAATCCAAGAAAAGGAGAGATCCCTTGTAGTTTGTATGAACAGGCGACACATGTTAGAGATGATGGATAGTGATATTTAATCTGGAATGTCAAGCCTCGTGAGATCTCATCAAGTGTATGTCAAGATGAGGGATATTCTGAATAGTTGAGATAAATGTCTGGTGCTTTCCCTCAGGGATATACAAGCATATAATTTAGTACATGAAGAAGAGTAGGAATAAAGAAGGCCATAAAGGTAATTTGAGTCCAAATATGGAAGATCTTTAATAACAAGTGAAAATGTAACACTTAAAATAAGAAATAATGGATCCCTGCCAGGTTTTGAGCAATAAATTGACACAATTAAAGCTTTAGTGAAATTTGTGTCACAGCTATAAATTAAAGTGAAAAGCAACCGGAAACAGAGAATTGAGGTTTTTAGAAAGTCTAGAGGTTAAGTAATAGGGCCAGATAAGAATGGCTAAACCAAGAATTGTGGCTGTTCAAATAGTCTAAGACAGAAGGACTCCCAAAAAACTTCTCATTAGAAATGTGAGGCTCGAGATCTTGTGAAAATCGAGATAAAATTTCGTAAATTTGCTGAAATTATGATGTGCCCCCAAATGAAGCATTAAAGTTTCAGCCAACCCCCAAATAATAGTAATTCAACAATAGGCATTAATTTAGGCAAAGTCAGGGGCACCTGGGTGGCTCAGTTGGTTGGGAGTCTGCCCTCGGCTAGGATCATGATCCCAGGGTCCTGGGATGGAGCCCCACATCAGGCTCCCTGCTTGGTGGGGAGCCTGCTTCTCCCTCTCCCCCTGCTCGAGCTCTCTCTCTCTCTCTCTTCCTCTCTCTCTCTCTCAAATAAATAGATAAAACTTTTAAAAAATATTTAAAAAAATTTAGGCAAAGTCAATGTCAATGTATACTATTATGTTCTGAGAAAAACACAACTAAAGATGCACAAGAAAATTATATACAAATCAAATGAGAATTATGATAAAAATGGAAACAGCTCTAGACTGTGAGTCAGGAGACATTTTTTCACAAATCATTAAGCTTCCATGGACTTCAATTCTGTAACTACATCATAATAAGTGCAGATATGCCGTCTTGCATGGCCCCTTCCAGTTTTCTTAAGCCCTATCACCTATGACTCAAGAATTGGAGATTTCAAACTAAATAGTCTCTAAGATTGTTCCCAGCTATAAAATTATATTATTCCATAAATCTATATTTTACATGTTTTGAAAATTGAAAAAATCTCCTGTTTTCTTAACTATAATTATATTTACCAATAATCGGATTAACTTTAACTGGCATTTCATTGGTTGTATACATATTTTGGGAAAATGTTATAAGGTGATTTTTTTCCACCATTAAATTCAATCATCTCCCTCTTAACAGCTTCATCACATTATAGTTAACATGCAATGAACTGCACATATTTAGACTATATAGTTTGATACGTTTTTACAAATTTATATATCCATGAAGCCATTACTACGATCAAGATAATGAGATATCCATTACCTTAGGAAGTTTCCTTGGGACTCTGAATGGCTTTCTTCTGTCCATGCTCCATTTCTTTCAGACACTGGGTTTTTTTCCAGTTTGGGGATATTGTAAGTAAGTTTCTATGAATATGTGTATACAGTATTTGTTGCATTGTTTTCAACAAGAAATCAGTCATTCTTGTCTTTGTCCCTCTGTACATAATTTATCTATGACTGCTTTTAGATTTTCTCTTTATTACAGGTATGTGAAATTTTATTATGATTTACCTTGATGTGGTTTCTATCCTATTTCTTGTAATTGGGGTTCATGGATAGTTTTGGATCTATGGGTTTATAGTTGTGGTCAAATTTGGGAAGATTTTGGTCCCTACTTCCTCAAATATATTGTTTCCTCTCCCTTCACTCTCTTGTCTCCTTCCTTCTTATTGCTCCAAGGACGCCAAACACATATATGTTAGGCTTCTTATAGTTGTCCCACAGCTCACTGGCACTGTGATCATTTTATTTGTTCTTATTCTTTTTGTTCTCTGTTTCAGTTCAGATTATTTCTATTGTTATATCACCAATTTTACTCACCTTTTCTTCTGCAATAGCTAATCTACTATTAATGCAGTATACTTTCCACCTTGCATTGTATCATTTTCATTTCTAGAAGTTTGATTTATTTTTTCTTCATATCTTTCTTATGCATCCTTAAATTTTAGATGAAATGGAATACAGTTATAATGTTTTAATGTCATTTTTTGCTAATTCTAACATCTGTCAGTTAAGGGTCAGTCTTTGTCCTCACTATGGTTTGTATTTTCCTATTTCTTTACATCTTTGGTAATTTTTGAGTGGATGTCATAAATCATTAGTCTTACCTTAATGGGTTTGAGCATTTTTGTACTTCTATAAATATTCTTGGTATTTCTTTTGGGACAAAATTAAGTTTTTTGGAAAGAGTTTAAACCTTTGAGTCATGCTTTTAAGGTTTATTAGTCAGAAACAAAGTAGTAGTCAGTTTAGAGGTAATTATTCACTACTACTGAGACAAAATCTTTCTGAGCACTATACCCCTTGGTCTGCGAATCATGAGTTTTCCAATCTTCCTGGTGAGAACAGGCACTGTTCTAAGCCCTGTGGGATGTCTTGTTATTGTTCCCTCTAATCCTTTTGGGTGGTTTTCTCACATATATTTATTGATTAGTACTTACCTGAATACTTGAAGGAATGTTCTATATTTCTCTGGAATTCTTTTTTTTTTTTTAAAGATTTTTATTTTTTATTTGAGAAAGGGGGAGAGCAGGGGGGGAGGGCAGAGGGAGAGGGAGAAAGAATCTTAAGCAGACTCTGTGCTAAGCACAGAGCCTGACACATGGTTCAATTTCACAATCCTGAGATTGTGACCTGAGCTGAAACCAAAAGTCATTGCTTAACCAACTGTGCCATCCAAATGCCCTGGAATTCTTTCTAAGGGTAGATCTCTGCTATCCTGAACCAACTCTATCTGCATCTGCTCAACTCAGAGTGTCCTCTGGCCTTTGCCAGGGTCTCCTCTCCCTGTTCCCCAGCCTGGCAACTCAAGGGAGTAAGCTAGTAAAATTGTAGGGCATCATTGGTTTGTTTCCATTACCTAGAGATCACTGTCCTTCATTTTCTGATGGTCTTTTTCTGGAGACCATTGTATCGTATAGTTTGCCCATTTTTGTGTCCTTGCAGAATGGGAAAGAGTAAATTATGGTCATGTTTATTTCATGTTGTTCAAAAGCTCAATTTCACATTTTTAGTTTAAAACTCTCAATCTCTCATGACTTTTAATAAGTTGCAAGGGTATTCTATTTTTTTTTAATTCTTATTTGTATAATTAAATATATTAATGTGAATCTTCCATTTGCCCAAGAGTAACAAACTTCTTACGGGGGCATATTCATATAAAACCTTTAAACCATGCTCCTTCTACTTACTGTGTCCAGGTGTCCTGTCATCATGAAAACTGGGTAGTATCACCCAGGAAATGATCACTGACAACCAAAAGACATCTCCCAAGATGGCATTTAACTTGAACTCAGTACTGCCTAAAATCAGTCTCTTTACTTGGCAACTCAGAAAATGAATCATGTCAGTGTGCCTTCACATAGATACTTGAGATTCCTAGCTTCAGCTAAAGAATTAGAGCATTCTACACAAAAAGAAGTAAACAAATTAAACAAAGGCCAAAAATGAAATGAAGAAATGTATATTGAACACCAGTTTTAGGCATGGACACTGACATGCAAAAATAAAACACCTATTTGTAAGTTTACAATGAGAAGTATAACCGTTAATGGAAACCACACAGCCGTTTTGTTCTGATGTTTGTTCTCTTTCTATATGCAGGCACTGAAAAGTCAGCATGCCTAGTGACTAAAAATTTATATGTAGAATAACATAAAATAAGTTAATTGCAAATACATTTACCATGGTAATGTCCATTGTGAAAAACAGATTTCCAAATAGAATTAGTGCAGAATATAAATTTGAGTTTATAAAGATAGATTCAAATGCTGCCTTGAGTTGTTAAACCTTCCACTATATCTTAAACATTATTCGATTTGAAAACCACCTCTCTATATATTAGATTTTGAGTGGAATTTGCTTTTGTAAGATGAAGATTGTTGCATCCACTGTGGGCCTTGAAAAAATATTACATTCCAGCTACTTAACTGACTCTTTCAACATATATAAATGTTTTACAAACCATTTTAAAGAAACTCAAACAAATACTTTTGTTTGTTTGAGTCTCTACTTTGTACTTAAGATTTTCATGACACAAAGAGAATATTGAATGTGAATGACAGATATTATTAACACATTTAGATCAGTATTATAATTTGCAAATTCTGCTCAAGCTTTTCTGTACTTGATTCTACGACACTTAGAAACTCCATACTTTTCTTAGAAAGGTTGCATACATCTGCATTCCAGTCTTTTCATAGTACCAGATTGTCCTTGTATTTATTTATTTATGCCACTCAGAACTCCCTACTGTTTGTGTAATAACAATGCAACAGTAACTAACCAAATTGTTTTTTCTTGGCCTATCTGTCCCCATGCTTCTCAGAGAAGTTTTTTTCTTATTCATTAAAAAAAAAAGAAAAAAAGAAAAACCATCTTCCGTTCAAATTGCTATACTATAGAAAGAATATCTGTGTACTTTGAAACTGGTTTTAAAAAGTTGAAGCATGTACCTATTGAGAACCAGGAACAGAGGAAATGAAGCCTGGCAATCATGAGATGTCAAAATAAAAATAATTAAATGTAACTCTTCATACTCTCTGAGCGGCAGACTTGAGAGCAAAGAACCAGCTAAAGGAGTTAGCCCTGCTCTCTAAAGTGAGTTTGCCAGGACACTTCCAGAGTGAGCTTTGGTGCTAGGTCTTGAGAATCAGGGCAGTGCTCATGATAATGCATCCCATACACTGTCTCACTTCCAGACCCTCTCTCATACAGTAAATTACTTTATTATAATCAAAAACTGTGTCAGAGAAAGAATATGACTCATTACAGATTAAGAAATAGACCCTATTGTCCAGAAGTCTCAATTTACCTCCTTCTCCACAACACATACAGACAAAAACAATTACCCTTTTTTGAGAAAAAGTTTCAACAGAATAAACGAGACTAGGGGCACCTGGGTGGCTCAGTCAATTAAGCCTCCAACTCTTGATTTCAGCTCAGGTTGTGATCTCAGGGTCATGAGATTGAGTTCCACATCAGGCTCTGCTCTGGGTGTGGAGCCTGCTTAAGATTCTCTCTCTCCCTCTCCTTTGGCCCCTCCACCCACCCCTCTCTCTCTCTTAACAAAAGAATAAAAGAGACTAACCAATATTAATAAACTGAAAAAGTAACTCCACAGTAACAGAATTAATATAGAAAAGACTGTGTTAAAATTAATAAAATAGATATTCCTGGAATGATTCAAGAAGGAATCACATTCTGAAATTAAAGCCAGATTCCAAAATCCAAAAAGAGCAAAACAAGACAAAATCTTCAACACATTTTTTTTAAAGATGTTAGATCTGCATCTCATACCTCACATGACAACCAACACAACAGATAGAATGTTGATCAAAATATATTTTAAAAAGTAAATTATATAAGCAATAGAGAGTGTTCAATTACAGTGTATCCATTTTTTCATTGCTGAATTCCCAGTATCTAGAAAAGTGTCTCAGAAACAATAGGTGCTCAATGAATAATAAGTGAGTTAATGAGTTTGTTACAAACCTTGATTTCAGTCGGTTTGTACCCCAAATCTTTTCTCTCACTATGAAAGTTGAACCAAAGATTCTCTGTACTTGGGGACATTCACAGTGATTAGTGTCATACTGGAATGAAAATAAAGAGCTGTGGAAATCTACACACTGAACAATAAGACCACAGCATCTTTCCCTCAGTCTTCCTCAAGAATGCCAAATACCCATCCTTCCCTCATGACTACCATCAATTAGGAAATTGAAATATTCATCTCTGTAAAAATTGAATGTCCCCAAACTAAAAAATACTATGCATTGACATGTGGCTGTCTTGCAAGGAAGAATTTAGCCTACCTCCTCCACAACCTGGTGAGAGTGAAGCCCACTACTCACCCCAGAGCCTCTAATCAGATTGTTGGTACCCGCCTATCAAAATGAACACAGTCAAATTGCACCTGACTTTGGAGAAATCCATGTGGGAGATTCCAAAAATTAAGGAGAAGGAAAGAAAGAAAGAAAGAAAGAAAGAAAGAAAGAAAGAAAGAAAGAA